>NC_031798.1:2957-9382 GCF_001522545.3 Parus major | reverse complement strand
TGGATGGATGGACAGACATGCTCCTTCCCCAAACCCAAGAGCAGGACCCTCTCCCACATCCCTGGAGTGCCATCACAGCCCGGAGCTGCCCCGTCCCTCCCGCGCCCGCGTGCAGTGAGGGGAAGGAGGTGAAGAACCTCTTCAAGGTTACAAACCTCTTATTTTTGGACGCGTTTCCCTGCGGCTGGAGCCGACCCAGGCTGGAGCTGCTGAAGTTTTCGGTCCTTTGTTTGTTTAATTGAAGTGCTGTTTGTTTTTGATCACGGGCATGCGATAGGCGCTTCCTCTGCAGGCAGGAAGCAGTGATTTCCTGTTCTGTCCCCGGCCAACTCTCACTGCGCAGGAAACCTCGCTCTGCTGAGTGGCCACTTTCCGTGCAACATTTTTGGAAGGTTTTACATGGTGTTGTTTTGGGGTTTTTTTTCTCCTTTTGTATTTTTTTTTTCCCCTTCCCCTGCGAGCGGCGCTGGTGCTGTTGGGTCCCTGTGGGGAGGACAGGGAGAGCCTGAAGTCAGCACTCAGCAGGTTGGCGATGCTGTTTGATGAAAACTGGTCAGTTTAGCCTCACATCCTTTGGTTCTGTTGAGAATTTGGTTGGTTCACCTTGAAGTGAAGATTTTTTTGTTGGGTTTTTTTGGGGAAGGTCTGTCCCAGGTCACTGAACCCACTTTTGCCTGATGTCACGTGGAGACTCAGGGCAGGACGAGGAGCTAAACCACGTCTGGGTCACCCCTGCCAGCTTTACCTCCTGGTGCCCTTCCTTGTGCCTTGACCTTCAGGCAGGATTGGGGTTGTCCATCCTGGAGAAGAGAGAGTTTGGGGTGACCTGACTGTGGCCTTCCAGTGCCTGAAGGAGCTGCAGGAAGGATGGAGAGAGACCTGGAGTGCCAGGACAAGGGACAATGGCTTTAAACTGCCAGAGGGCAGGGTTAGAGGGGATACTGGGGAGGAATTCCTCCCTGTGAGGGGTGGTAAGGTCCTGGCACAGGGTGTCCTGGAGCAGGATGTGGCTGCCCCTGGATCCCTGGGAGTGTTCCAGGTCAGGTTGGACAGGGCTTGGAGCAGCCTGGGATAGTGGGAGGTGGTTTTAAGGTCTGCATCTGCCCAGGTCAGTCCCACAAAGCACCAGAGAGGATTCAGGGATGGGGCTCGAGCCGAGGTCTCTGTGCAGGCGTTCCTGGGGTGGAAAAGAGACGCTCAGGTTCTCCCGTCGAACCCCGACCAGGCGGAGCCGCGGCTCCTTGGCAGCTCCCAGCACACAGGGATGTTGTTACTCAGCGTGTTTATCCTCCAGCAGCAAACCCAGACAGGCTCTCACTCAGCACCGTGCCCAGAGGTGAAGCGCTGCAGTATCAGATGGCTCCAGCCACAGGAAGCCTGGACAGACAGACAGACACTGCGGCACGAGAGCCGTGGGAGCCCCGGGGCAGCAGATGTGGCCACGAGCAGAAAGAACTTCTCTGCCCGAGGTTTTAATTATCTGGCTGCTGTAAAGGGGCTCCCCTGTGGGGAGGGGGGTTGTGATGGGAAGAAGCAGCGGCTGCAGGAACAAAGCAGGGAGGGGAAAGGCCGGGGAAGGGGGAGCAGAGCTGCTCACAGCCCCCAAATCCTGCAAATGCCCCTGCACAGGGTGGGCAGAGAGGGTCAGAGGGTTTAGGCAGAGTTGGGCAAGAGCAGCTGGCTGGGGCCTTTTGGCTGCAGGGGCTGGGGATGCGCAGAGGGAGGGCTGGGAGCTGCAGGAGGAGGGAGAAGGGAGGACGCTCTCAGCTGCAGCTGCTCCAGCCCCAGAGCAGTTGGGTCACTATTTGTGCTCGGAGCCATCCAAGGAAAACTTTGCTTGGGCCGCTCTCATGCAGCCCCAGCCCTGTGCGTGTCCCCCACCACCTCAGCCCCCTCTCCTGCCCCATTCCTGGAGAGCTCTCCATTCCCCAGGCCCCTCCGGATCATTGCACGGCGCTGACATCACCGCCGGTTGCCATGGAAAAGCCAGGTTGTCCAAAACACGACCCCTTGGCCTGATCCCATGTGTGTCAGGAAATGAAGGTTTTATAGCACATCTCTGCAAACGGAGCAGAAACAGCCGGAGCAGGAACCGCAGCCCCGGGAGCGGCAGAACCCCCCTGCTCACGCCTGCCTGGGCTGGGGAAACGGGGACCTGCTTCTCGCGCTTGATTTGTGTCTCCTGAGCTATTTCTGGTCTCTCAGCTTTCTGCTGTGGGCTGGAACACCCCGAGGAGAGGAAACCTCCTCCTTTAAATTCCTCCCCGGGAGGGTGGGAAGGCTCTGGCAGAGGTGCCCAGCGCAGCTGTGGCAGCTCCATCCCTGGAAGTGCCCAAGGCCAGGCTGGACCAGGCTTGGAGCAGCCTGGGATGGGGGAATGTGTCCCTGCCCACGGCAGGGGGTGAAATGGGAGCTTTCAGATCCCTCCCAACCCAACTCATCCTGTGGTTTTATGACCTGAAGCATTTTGGGGAGAGGCAGAGAATCCGTGTGAGGAGCAGAGCAGAGGCAGAAAATGGGGGGAAATGTTCTCCAATGGGAGAATCAAACCCTGCTCACACCCGAGCTGGGGCTCACACTGCCTTTGGAGGGACCCCTTGGAGAAATCCAAAGATATTTGGGAGTCCTGGCCACAGAGATTTTCCTAAAGCTGGAAAAAGCTGGCCCAGAACTGATGGAACCAAAGGCCTCACAGACGGTGTGGGGGTTTGGAAAGGAAACCTCAGGGGTCGTCCCGTGGCAGGGATGGGACTCTGCTGCTCCTTTGGCCAGGGTCAGCTTTGGGGGATGTGCTGGGAAGTGAAAAGTTGGAGCAGTTTGGTTTTGCACAGCCCGTGTGGGGCACGGTGAGAGCCTGCAGGGCTCGTTCTGGCCTCACCTTGGCAGTGCCACAGCCGGATCAGCCCCGGCACCGGGACCCAGCTCGGGCTCCAAAGCGGGGCTGGCAGTGCCACCCTCCCATCCCTGCAGTGCCAACCCACTCCTCGCCCCGCTGCAGCCTCCCCCCCTTGCAGTGGGTGTTTTGGGGTAAAAATAGACTCCAGATTTCGGTTGGTAAAGGCGGAGGCAGGGAGCAGGAGCTGTTTATCAGTGCCAGGGTTTCCCCAGAGACACTGAAATGAGTCAGATAAGAGATGGGCACAACGTGCACGTTCCCCCTGCGCTGGTGCCGGGGCTGCTGCTCCCTCCATGCAGCTTCTGCCATGTGCTGGGGTGTCCTGGAGGCCACAGCCCCTGTGGATGCTCCATGGAGCTCATGTTCCTACCAGACCTGGGTGTTTTGCATCCTACCCTCAGCCCCTTTTGGGAGCGTTGCTCTCTGCTGTTAATCCCTCCTGTCCCAGCTACACAACCATGGCATGGTTTGGGTTAGAAGGGACCTTAAAGCTCACCCTCCTTCCATGGGCAGGGACACTTTCCACCATCCCAGGTTACTCCAAGCCCTGTCCAACCTGGGCTGGAGCTTTCTGATGCTCTGGAACCCTTTTCCCACAGCGTCAGCACATTCAGAAGCAGCAGAAAGCCTCAGAATCAAACTTTGTCTCTCAGAGGGGTTGGCACAGGCACCGCTGAGAGAGAGAGGAGCTGCAAGACCAAACCCTGGCGTGGGCAGCACCCCCTGGGCAGCATCCTGAGCATCCTGGCCGGGTCAGAGCCTCAGGCAGGGCCGTGGGGCCGCTGCTGCTGCTCCATCCAGGGCACTTTTTCACATCGAACCCCTCTGTCCTGCCCAGCAGCAGCAGCAGTTTCCTGTTTGACTCACACCTGACACAAGCCGGGGCCTCTCGCTCTGCAGAGCGACTGAATGGGGCTGTTTACAATTAGAGAACGTGGGATTCCCAGAAAGAGGCTCAGACCGGACGTCCTGAAGCGAAATACCCCGGGCGTCACCGGCTAAAAATAACCGTGGCAGAACAGTCACCAAACAAACAGCGCGGCAGCTCGGACCCCGCGGCACGGCACCCCAATTCCGCCTTTCCATAACCCCCCCGGGGCCTTTCTTGGCATAACTTGGTGCTCCCCGTGCTGGTGGCTGCCCCTCGCTGTGATTTCTCTTGGTTTCTGTCTTATTTATGGGAGGGAGGAAGTAAGGGAAGGGTTAAAATGTGAATAATCCGAGTTTCAGCCTGAAGTGGTTGATGGGAATGAGTTGAGCTGGTTGAAGGGCTGGGGGTGGCTGGGAAGGGAGGCAGGAGCAGCTGCTCAGGGCCAGGGGCTTTGCTGGGCAGCTCTGGACCTGGAGCTGGTGTCCAGTGGCCAGGTGGACACGTGTGGTCATGGCCAGCACGAGGCTGAAGAGTTCAGAGGCTGAAATTTTGCAGTTGGAGCAGGGGAAGGTGCAAAATCAGAGAATCACAGAACCACAGAATGGTTTGGGTTGGGAGGAACCTTCAAGCTCAGCCTGAGATGGGCTGGGTTCTTCCTGCCCCAGGTTGCTCCAAGCCCCATCCAGCCTGGCCTTGGACACTTCCAGGGATCCAGGAGCAGCCTCAGCTTCTCTGGGCACCCTCTGCCAGGGCTGTGCCACTCTCATCTGGAGGAATTTCTTTCCAAATACCAAATCTAAACTTCTGTTTCAGTTTGGTGCAGGGCTCAGAAAGGCACCAAGCTCAGCCTGAGCTGAGCTTTGCCATCATCCCAGCCCAGAGCTGGGCCCTGCTGCCTCTCCCCAGGACTCGTGGGCTGGAATAAGGGACAAAAGCTGGGTCAGAGCAAGAGGGCACAGCAAGGATGGTGCAGATCCAGCCCTGCAGCCCAGTGACCCCTTCCTAACAGAGATTTCAGAAGGCAGCAGCTCCCGTTAAGGCTCTTATGCAAGAGGTTGTTACCAGAGGAAGTTTCTCTTTAACCCCAGGCAGTTGGTGGTTGATTTATGTCCTGCAGCTTTAGATTTTCTAGGTTGCAGTGGTGTTGCATAAGAAGATAATTTGACCCTTCATTTCTTAAAACCCTTTTTTCTGTTGGGGACGGTCTCTTTCATCCGCCTCTCACGCACCTGGAGATGGAAAACGAAGGACAATTGTGCAGCTCGGGTTGTGTTACTGTGAGAGTGAATCCCTGAGTTCTCTCAGAGGCAGGGCTGGATTTGGATCCTCCTTCATGTGAGGACCGGGCACTTTTCCTTGTTTTATCCCCGGAATAAGAGCGGCTCCATCGCTGTTTGTGCCTCTAATTTCACGTGCCAGGTCACAGCCGGTGGCTTTTGCTCTCCAGCAATAAACACAGCAGTGGGGAATGCTCCAGGAATGGGATGTGGGGACAATTTGGCACTGTCTCAGCTCGTGTAGAGATCAAACCTGGACTTAATGGCCCTGGGAGCACTTCCAGTGCAGGTCCTTCCTTGGGAAGAGCTGTCCCTGAGTGGGAGTCGATTCATTTCGTGGCAGGGGAGACAGACGAGCCTTGTGCCTCGTGGCAGCTTCACTCAGGCTCTCTCCTCATTTGCCATTTGCCTTTAACGTAAACTAAAAGTGATTTGGACTAAAAGCACACATTAGTGTTTGTGAACAGAAGGGCAATTACAGGGAGAAAACCAATTTCCAGCGGCGTGGTGGGGGACAGACACAGCCCCATCATCTGAGCCACAGGGTCCTGCCAGCAGAAGGACCAGCCCAGGTTCTCCTCCTCCAGCAAGGAGAGCTGGGACAATTCCTGCTCTTTTCCAGCCTCGGTGCCCTTGAGGAAACCCTTTCCACTCATCAGTGACCCCTTCCTCCTTCCGTGTCTCGGGAATCGGAGCCATTCCTGGTCCGGGTGGTGTCTGGGGGAAATCTGAGCTGAACTTCTTGGATTGAGGGATTTTTCCCTTCCTGGGTGAGCGTGGCTGGCTCCAAGGCTGCTCCAATTTTAGCCTCCCTGCACCACCCAGATGTTAAACTGGGCATCTTCTGCATCTGCTCCCGGGGAAATTCATTGTCAGGGAATCCCGGGTGGCCAATTGTGCCAGCGGGAGCTTCCATGGACACAGCCCACGTTTTCTGTGGCAGCTCCAGGCATTTGCAAAAGGCTGGTTGAGCCCCAGGAGCTTCTGGCAGCTTCATTTTATTTTGAAACCAGTCAGTCCCCAGCTGGGTGTGAGAGTAAAATGAAAGGATGCGAGATAAAGCCGCCGGTGCAGCGAGCGAGGGCAGCCGGCACCAGGGCCTGTCATTCTGAAACCAGGCATGGAAACTGTGCCGAGGAGAAAAGCTCGAGAGCTGGGCTTGGGCTGCTCACCACGCACGGCACAGACCTCACCAGAGAGCGCCTCTGCCTGCCTGGGGACCCTCACGTGCTGCGGGACAGCGACGGGAGCCTCAGGGGCCTCTGACCGCGCCGATGAGCGGCGACAAGAAAGGTACCAACACCAACCTGTCCTGCCCAGCTCCCCTCGTCCAACCCATCCTCTGTGTTCAGATATCCCTGGGGAATCTTCTCCAGGCTCC
>NC_031798.1:0-2627 GCF_001522545.3 Parus major | reverse complement strand
CCAACCCATCCTCTGTGTTCAGATATCCCTGGGGAATCTTCTCCAGGCTCCCCAACCCATCCTCTGTGTTCAGATGTCCCTGGGGAGTTTCTTTATGCTCTGCTCTCTGCTGAGCATCTCTGTCCTCCTGCTCTCCATCTCTGCCAGGGCGTTTGGGCATCTCCAGGCCTGAGCTGGAGGCTGAGGAGATGTGGAGGTGGAGGGGAGAGAAGGGTTTGGAGAAGAGGAGGCTCTGGTGGGTTGCTGGGGTGGTGTTTGGAGACCCAGAGCACGCAGGGATTCAGGGACCTTCAGCACAGGAGGGTTTGGGTTGGAAGGAACCTCGAAGATCACCCAGTTCCACCCCTGCCATGGACCCGTCTGTGTCCGTCTGAGCCGTGTTGTTCCTGAGGGCTCTTCGTGCCTCAGGTCCAGCCTCGGCTGTGTCAGGTGAGATGTTCTGATGGACACTGAGGGGCTGGCTCTGGAGCTCTGGGTGACACCAGGCAGGAAAGGGGTGGGTGACAGGGCAGGTGACATTGTCACCGCCGGTTTCTCACCACACAGCCCGTGACAATCTCCTCACCCAGCTCGCCTCGCCCAGGGCACCCACTGGAGCTGGGACATGGGGGGCATCTCTTCTTCCTTCATCCCAAGGCAGTGTTCCAGATTTTTTCCCTTCTCTTGCCACCCCTGGTGCTTCCTGGTTCTCGTTCTGTGCATGGGAAATTGCATCAAGACAGAGAAGTGCAGCTCACAGCACCACGGCTTGGTGATGGTGGTGGATGGTGGAGGGATGCTGTGATGGAAGAATTTGTTTTGTCCTATCTCAAAAGTGCTGAAGGTGCTGAAACACTCCCATACCCCCTCCTGGGAATTTCCAGCTAAGCCCAACTGGGTTTTGCTTCTCTGGACTGTCCAGAAAGCTGAGCTCAGGCTGGGGGGGCTTTCCTTGGAAAGCAGGACATGAACTGGAGGGTTTGGCACTGTTGTCAGGACCCTTAGAGCTGAATCCTGTGACCTGCAGACCTCTGACTGTGACTTCTGGAGGGCTGGTGTGGCAGCACAGCTCAGTTTGGAGCACCTCATCCCCTGCCTGAGGGACAGAGAGGGACAGGGAAGGACAGAGAGGGACAGAGAGGGACAGGGAAGGACAGAGAGGGACAGAGAGGGACAGGGAAGGACAGAGAGGGACAGAGAGGGACACAGCACAAGAACTGAGCCTGTCCTGGGATGCTCGGGGAGGGGAGAAAGGGGAGGCTCTTCATGGACTGTGACAGGAAAACTTTCAACCCCAGGGTTCCTACAGCTGCTTCCAGGCCGAGAAAACTCCTCCAGGGCTGCTCTCAACAGCTGGGAACAGCAGCAGATGGGAACCTGATGGTGGCCAGCAATTAGTGCAAATTAGGATAAATCCCAGCCGAATGTCACCTCTTTCATCCCCTCCTTCTCCTGTTCCAAAGTGCAGGAGAGGCCGCAGGGACCTGGGGGAACTCTGGAGGTGGCCCAGGACAGGTTGTGTCACACCTGGGGGTGACAGCCTCTGATGCCAGCGTGCCCAGCAGCTCAGAGCAGAACCCAGAGCGTGCCAGGGGCTTTTGTTGGTTCTAGACCTGAACTTTCAGGGTTCTAGACAGGGATTCTAGGCCGATCTGGAACCCCAAAAGTTCTGGTCTAGAACCCTGAGCATCCCGATCTAGAACCCCGCATGTTCGACTCTAGAACCCCAAAAGTTCTCATCTGGAACCCCAGAAACGCTCAGGAACCCCAAATAAATTATTGGGAACCCCAAAAAAATCCACTCAGGAACCCCAAAAAGTTTATTGGGTGTTTAGAAAATCAGAGTTTTACCAATTATTCTTCCCTTTTCTGGCTACAAACACTCTGGGCTTTAAATGAAGGGAAATAAACAATTCCCAGTAACATTTGCAAAGCTTCTACAATCGGTTTCAGTGAAACTGTTTGGAAAAGGTGAGGAGGAGGAGGGACCGCTCCATGTGCAGGTGTGATGGACTTCCCTGGCTTTGCCACGTGGGAGATGCTTTTAAGTTATATTAAAAAGACAGAAATCTATAAAAATCCAGTAAAAGCCCAGTCCAGCCTGGCCTTGGACACTTCCACGGATCTGGGGCAGCCCCAGCTTCTCTGAGCAACCTGTTCCAGGCCCTCAGGACCCTCACAGGGAGGAATTCCTCCCTAAAAACCCATCTAAATCTCCTTCCTGACACTGTGAAGTCATTCCTCTTGTCCTGTCATTCCCTGCCCTTGGGAAAACCTCTCCAAGTTGGGCTGTGCTCGGCTGAGGGTGCAGAGAGGAACCCACCAGGTTTTTCTGTACCTGAAAACCTCATCCAGGATGTCTCGGGGTGGGTTTGGTGCCCCATTATCAGGGAAATCTTTATTAAAGGCTTTATTAAAAGCTACCGAGTCCCAGCTGGGGACGGGAGGGGGCGCGGGGCAGAAACTTTGAGTCACTCGTTGGGTGTTTTGGAGTGAAATTCGGAGCCTCCGCGGCCCCTTCCCGGCCCATTGTTGTGGTTTGACAATCACATTTTCCTGTTTTTAAAGCAAATGTTTTTCTCTCCCCTGGGGACAGAACTGAAGCTCCGTGAGCGCTGAGGGGGGAAGGTGCCCGGGGGGCTTCGGAC